>NW_026712839.1:0-3400 GCF_030625045.1 Achroia grisella
ATAACATACAGAGTGCCAATAGTAAGAAACCCTTATTAATTCAATTCTTAGAAAAACAAAATATTGACATTTGCTTACTTAACGAAACATGGTTTAAAGATCATAATTTTAGAATACCTGGATATAATATTTATAATCAAAATTCCAATAACGCTCATAATGGTGTAGCAATACTAATTAAGCCATACTTAAAGTACACAGTTTTAAACACTAGATTTTATGAAGACATACAAACTGTTGCTTTGTCCTTATCTACTGTGCATGGTAGCTTAACTATTCTTTGTGTATACTGTCCTCCTTCTAGTGGACACCTACGAATCAACAGACTGCGTAATATAATTAATGATCTTCCAAAGCCCATCTTTATCAGCGGTGATTTTAATGCGCATCACATTGCATTTGGTTGTCTATCCACTAAGAGCAGAGGTCAGGATTTATTTAATATCATTGATGACTTGGATTTATGTATTTTGAATGATGGTAGTTTTACAACTGTTAATAACCCGAGACGAAATCCATCTGCAATTGATGTTAGCTTTGTTAGTGCTAACCTCGCATCAATATGCGAGTGGTCTGTGCATGATGATGCCATGGGTAGTTATCACTATCCAACAATAACAGAGATTACTCTACAAATAGATAAATATCAAATTAATCCCCCAGTTGATAGATTTATATATAAAAAAGCAGATTGGATAAAGTATAAAACTATTTCCAAAACAATATTCAATGATTTAGCCCTAAAATTGTATGATCCTATTTCAACCTATAATGATTTTTGTTCTCGATTAGATACTTTAAAAGAGATGACAATTCCTAAACTCACTAAATTAAATAATTTTAAAAGCAGGCCTCCAGCTCCTTGGTGGAATGACATTTGTGAAAAAGTGTAATTGCCTCTTATAATGCATTAAAACTTTATAGAAGTGAGTCTACTATGGAGAATTATTTAGATTACAAAAGAAAAGATGCGCTTAAGAAAAGAACTATATCGGAACAAAGAGGAATAGGTTGGGATAACTTATGTAACACTTTTAATAGAACTACACCTATAAGTAAGATTTGGAATCATCTTAAAATGTTTAAAGGTATAAGAACTGGCAACAAATCATACAGTGATGAGTTTGTTTCTCCATTTCTAGATAAATTATCAGATAATAGTAATTTAAAAGATTCTGATAATTTAGGCAGTATTTTTGAATTAAACAATGACAATCTAAATTCAAAATTTTTATTACATCCTTTTACATGGTCAGAATTTAACATGAGTTTGATATCTCGGAGAGACACTACACCTGGTTTAGATGATTTTCCATATTGTATTATTAAAAATTTAGATGAATCTGCGCAAAAAATATTTCTTAATGTTCTTAATCTCCTTTGGCATTGTAAACGTATTCCACAGTCATGGAAAACACAATGTGTCATTCCAATACTCAAACCAGATAAACCTGCAAAGTTGGCCAGCTCTTATAGACCAATATCACTCTCCTCATGTCTAGGGAAAATATTTGAAAACATGATCAAAAATCGTTTAGATTGGTATATGGAATCTAACAGCATCATTCCACATGTTCAATATGGATTTCGTCGAGGACGAAGTTGTGCTGACAGCTTCACTTCTTTAATCTTTGACCTGAAACATGCAAAAGATAGAAAGTTAAACACTGTTTGTGTATTTCTAGATGTTCAAGGTGCATTTGACAGTTTAGATCCGACTATACTTGTAGAAGTTATGTCTAGGTTGGGCGTGCCTGGTCAGCTGTGTAAATGGATATTTAACTTCTTAAAAAATAGAACAGTCTATGTAAGGCACAATAATACATTGTATGGTCCAAAATCTACATCTAGAGGTACTATGCAGGGTGCTACACTGTCTCCTTTGCTATATAATATATACACAAGTGAAATATGTAAATTTGTAAATAGTAATGTAGAAATTCTGCAGTTTGCAGATGATATTGTTCTGTACACTAGTAATTATAATGTAGAAATTGCGATTGACAATATCAACAAAGCCCTGTCTGAACTATTCCACTACTATAATGATGTATTGCATTTAAAAATTAACCCCTCCAAAAGCAGTGTCATGATATTTGGAAATGAAAATACAAATTCAAAAGTAATTTATAATGGAGAAATTATAAACACAGTAAATTCAAAGAAATTTTTAGGCATAGTAATCGACAGAAAATTAACTTTCGAGGAACATATTAAATACATATCAAAGAATGCTCTAAAAGGCTTAAATATAATGAAATGTCTCGCAGGTGTTTCATGGGGGGCAGACCCGAAAATATTGTCAATTTTGTACAAAAGTATAGTTAGGAGTCATTTCGATTATAGTTCTCTAGTGTATATAAATAGTACTCATGTAAATAAATTAGATCTCTTGCAGAACAGAGCTTTGAGAACAATTTCTGGTGCAATGTGCTCTACTCCCATAAGGGCCATGGAAGTAGAGACTAAATTGATGCCCTTAATTTTGAGACGTATTCTACTTGCAGGGAGATTCTGTCTTAAGCTAATTGCTGCAAATAACAAGAAAATAAAAAATAAAATTGTACCTTTTGTAAATACTAATTCTAGTAGACTAACAACAGGAGAGGATCTCTTGAGTGGCAATTCCCCAACATTATCCAAAATATTGCTGGAAACAGAGAATAGTTTTACTGGTGTTAGAAAACAGTGCCCATGGCCATGTTACTCCTTCTCTTATCAGAGTATTACACATCCTATTAAAGTAATGCAAAATTCAATTAATAATAATTTTGAAATGTTGCAGTTTTTGGCAGAAAATAAGAATTATTATGTTATTTATACTGATGGCAGTAAGGGGAACGATTATGTGCATGCTGCTATATACGATTCACATTCAAAATTCTCTCGAAGCTTTGTTCTGCACAATACTTGTAATATATTCACTGCAGAGGCATATGCGGTTTATAGGGCATTATTATATATTCGTCAGCTTGATCATTGTAAATACTTTTTGATTGTTTCTGATTCACTAAGCTTGATAAAATCTTTAGCTAACCTTTCAATTTCATTTAAGTCTAATTATATTTTGTATTTTATCAAAGAAATAATTTATCAGTATTACCTTAAGCATATCGAAATTGCGTTCCTGTGGGTACCATCTCACCGAGGCATCTCTGGCAATGAAATAGCTGATAAAACCGCATATGATGGTAATAATGCTGTTGATGTTAGAAATGCAATGGAAATTCCGATGACTGATTTCCTGCAATGTATTAATGAAAATGTACATAATTTATGGTTAGAAATGTGGAAGAAAGACCAAAACATCAAAGGGAAGTGGTATGGAAGTATTCAAGAAAGATTACCTGTTAGACCCTGGTACAATAGACTGAAAGAAGCCAGCCGAGACTTTATCACT
>NW_026712840.1:0-3692 GCF_030625045.1 Achroia grisella
CCTAATTGCTACCAGCTACCATTAGTTGCTACCAATTGCTACCCTCGTGGTTTTGAAGATAAAACTCTAGCTATGGCCTTCAATAGCATGAGGTTATCATAATGCGACTACAATAGTCATTCACTGTATTTTATTTTGTATTTTCTCTCTGGTGTCGCTCTCTGTGTGACACTGTCCAGTCTGTGTCTCTGTGTGTCCAGTTACCAGTCGATAATTGATGACTACCGGCTACTGAGGTTATATTAACGGTGTTCCAACCGAGATACGAATTATCGATATGCCATACTTGTAGACACGATCAGGATATGTATAAAATGTATGATTTGGTCTGTATCGTGAGAGGAACCATATAATATGGACTTTACATCAGGTAGAACTCGACAGTATTCATCTTCAACAGGCGAGAGCTCGCAGAAGGGATATTTTCCAGCGAATATTTACTAGCCGCAGATTAAATTCCGACTAATCGGATAAGTGGCCAATAAATCGTTAATCGGTTTATCGATAGGTGTAATCTTTACGCCCATAAAGGAGTATTACGGGGCGCTTATATCCGCCTTCTGAAATCTTAGTTTTAAGGACTTTACGTGTATTTCAAAGGGTTTTAATGATTGTAGTATGTTTCTAGCATCAAAAGAGTTAGCCGAGCATGCGTGAGAGTGTATTCTAAATTTGAATTTTGTACAATTGCTAAGAAATTGGTTAAACCTTGTTTTGGACTAATTGCTGGCAGAAAGTTCGTCGGTGTTTTGAAAAGTTTTTGAAGTGATTTTCAGGAAAATGATAATGCAGTTTTAATTAATGATTAATGTACTTTTTTGTTAGATCAAAACATTTTTGAAAAACTATGCGTATTTGATAAAATTTTCACCTGCTCTAAATGGGCTATACTGATGATTGATGGCAATGTTAAGAGTTTCGGTATTTTAGTGTAAAGCGTTCTATTGTTTAGATATTGTACCCACGTGTTTTAAAATATCGCTTTTTCATAAATAAACACTATTTAGAAGAGTATCAGTACCTTTGGCTGCGACAAAACCAATTTAAAGTAAGCAGTGCCGATCACAACTCGTCTCCTATCGGACTTTGACATTTAAAAAATACCAAATTTTGTGATAAATGTTAAAATTAACCACATGAAAAATGATGAGGAGGGTTAAAGCTATCTAAAAAGTCAAATTATTGCCGCGTTGAAGCTCTCGATAACTCCATAGGTATCGGGTTACTAAACGACGATTTAGCTGAAAGGGAGTCAAGAATTCAAAATTATTGGCCAAACGTATGTTTCTTAAGAAATGAGCAGATAGCCAATTATTGTTATGATTTAAGCAGGAAAGTGCTGTAGATGCCAGAAAATCTCGGTGTAGGCAAGTTTATTTAATAAAATGTCCGTGGGATGAAAACACGCTATTTGAACGCTCAGACTCATAGATCTTCAGAGGTCTACGGAGTTTCCCAAGAGACGAGGTTGTTTAAAAATCAGTGATTACGAGACCTTAAGACCTCGTGCTCACAGTCTATGCGCTATTTTCTGTATTTTGTAGAATTTCAAGACTTTTAAAAATGTCAAAGTCTGATAGGAGACGAGTTGTGATCGGCACTGCTTACTTTAAATTGGTTTTGTCGCAGCCAAAGTACTGATACTCTTCTAAATAGTGTTTATTTATGAAAAAGCGATATTTTAAAACACGTGGGTACAATATCTAAACAATAGAACGCTTTACACTAAAATACCGAAACTCTTAACATTGCCATCAATCATCAGTATAGCCCATTTAGAGCAGGTGAAAATTTTATCAAATACGCATAGTTTTTCAAAAATGTTTTGATCTAACAAAAAAGTACATTAATCATTAATTAAAACTGCATTATCATTTTCTGAAAATCACTTCAAAAACTTTTCAAAACACCGACGAACTTTCTGCCAGCAATTAGTCCAAAACAAGGTTTAACCAATTTCTTAGCAATTGTACAAAATTCAAATTTAGAATACACTCTCACGCATGCTCGGCTAACTCTTTTGATGCTAGAAACATACTACAATCATTAAAACCCTTTGAAATACACGTAAAGTCCTTAAAACTAAGATTTAACGGGCACCTATGCGAAATCTTAGTTTTAAGGACTTTACGTGTATTTCAAAGGGTTTTAATGATTGTAGTATGTTTCTAGCATCAAAAGAGTTAGCCGAGCATGCGTGAGAGTGTATTCTAAATTTGAATTTTGTACAATTGCTAAGAAATTGGTTAAACCTTGTTTTGGACTAATTGCTGGCAGAAAGTTCGTCGGTGTTTTGAAAAGTTTTTGAAGTGATTTTCAGGAAAATGATAATGCAGTTTTAATTAATGATTAATGTACTTTTTTGTTAGATCAAAACATTTTTGAAAAACTATGCGTATTTGATAAAATTTTCACCTGCTCTAAATGGGCTATACTGATGATTGATGGCAATGTTAAGAGTTTCGGTATTTTAGTGTAAAGCGTTCTATTATTGTTTAGATATTGTACCCACGTGTTTTAAAATATCGCTTTTTCATAAATAAACACTATTTAGAAGAGTATCAGTACTTTGGCTGCGACAAAACCAATTTAAAGTAAGCAGTGCCGATCACAACTCGTCTCCTATCGGACTTTGACATTTTTAAAAGTCTTGAAATTCTACAAAATACAGAAAATAGCGCATAGACTGTGAGCACGAGGTCTTAAGGTCTCGTAATCACTGATTTTTAAACAACCTCGTCTCTTGGGAAACTCCGTAGACCTCTGAAGATCTATGAGTCTGAGCGTTCAAATAGCGTGTTTTCATCCCACGGACATTTTATTAAATAAACTTGCCTACACCGAGATTTTCTGGCATCTACAGCACTTTCCTGCTTAAATCATAACAATAATTGGCTATCTGCTCATTTCTTAAGAAACATACGTTTGGCCAATAATTTTGAATTCTTGACTCCCTTTCAGCTAAATCGTCGTTTAGTAACCCGATACCTATGGAGTTATCGAGAGCTTCAACGCGGCAATAATTTGACTTTTTAGATAGCTTTAACCCTCCTCATCATTTTTCATGTGGTTAATTTTAACATTTATCACAAAATTTGGTATTTTTTAAATGTCAAAGTCCGATAGGAGACGAGTTGTGATCGGCACTGCTTACTTTAAATTGGTTTTGTCGCAGCCAAAGGTACTGATACTCTTCTAAATAGTGTTTATTTATGAAAAAGCGATATTTTAAAACACGTGGGTACAATATCTAAACAATAGAACGCTTTACACTAAAATACCGAAACTCTTAACATTGCCATCAATCATCAGTATAGCCCATTTAGAGCAGGTGAAAATTTTATCAAATACGCATAGTTTTTCAAAAATGTTTTGATCTAACAAAAAAGTACATTAATCATTAATTAAAACTGCATTATCATTTTCTGAAAATCACTTCAAAAACTTTTCAAAACACCGACGAACTTTCTGCCAGCAATTAGTCCAAAACAAGGTTTAACCAATTTCTTAGCAATTGTACAAAATTCAAATTTAGAATACACTCTCACGCATGCTCGGCTAACTCTTTTGATGCTAGAAACATACTACAAGTCAATATATTGTACTCATAATTATCAGGACTATAAACGACATTTGCTGAAAGGTAAAGTACTGTTCGAGAACCAGTACAAGTACAATTTAACCTTAGCTGC